>NC_057814.1:585462670-585463505 GCF_018294505.1 Triticum aestivum | reverse complement strand
AAATTGAAAATCACTACAAAATGAACTCTGAAAATGTTCGAACTTGGCATGGTATCATCATTTCACCCGCATAGCATGTGAAAAAGAGTAGAGAGGGTCACGGTGAAAATTGGACGCACCTCGTGTACAAACTGGACAATCTCTTTCGGAGTATCAGGGTTTTGGAAGAGAACTCATCTGTTACACGAGCACTTCAATGTTTTTTAAACTTATTTGAACTCCAGCCTATTTTTGTGTTTAGTATGCATCATTCAAAGCGACGTCATCAATTTCCAACACGTTCTGACATCATTTGCTGTTTTCAGTCATTTACCGATTTGTTTAGAGAGCTAAATGACGGTGAAATTGAAAATCACTACAAAATGAACTCTGAAAATGTTGGAACTTGGCATGGTATCATCATTTCACCCACATAGCATGTGCAAAAGAGTAGAGAGGGTCACGGCGAAAACTGGACGCACCTCGTGTACAAACTGGACAACCTCTTTCGGAGTATCAGGGTTTCGGGCGAGAACTCATCTATTACACGGGCACTTCAATGTTTTTTAAACTTATTTGAACTCCAGCCTATTTTTGCGTTCAGTATGCATCATTCAAAGCGACGTCATCAATTTCCAACACGTTCTGACATCATTTGCTTTTTTAAGTCATTTATCGATTTGTTTAGAGAGCTAAATGACGGTGAAATTGAAAATCACTACAAAATGAACTCTGAAAATGTTGGAACTTGGCATGGTATCATCATTTCACCCGCATAGCATGTGCAAAAGAGTAGAGTGGGTCACGGCAAAAACTGGACGCACCTCGTGTACAAACTGGACAACCTCTTTCGGAG
>NC_057814.1:585461763-585462660 GCF_018294505.1 Triticum aestivum | reverse complement strand
CATAGCATGTGCAAAAAAGTAGGGAGGGTCACGGCGAAAACTAGACGCACCTCGTGTACAACCTGGACAATCTCTTTCGGACTATCAGGGTTTCGGACGAGAACTCATCTGTTACACGGGCACTTCAATGTTTTTAAACTTATTTGAACTCCAGCCTATTTTTGCATTCAGTATGCATCATTCAAAGCGACGTCGACAATTTCCAACACGTTCTGACATCATTTGCTGTTTTTCAGTCATTTACCGATTTGTTTAGAGAGCTAAATGACAGTGAAATTGAAAATCACTACAAAATGAACTCTGAAAATGTTGGAACTTGGCATGGTATCATCATTTCGCCCGCATAGCATGTGCAAAAGAGTAGAGAGGGTCACGGCGAAAACTGGATGCACCTCGTGTACAAACTGGACAATCTCTTTCGGAGTATCAGGGTTTCGAACGAGAACTCATCTGTTACACGGGCACTTCAATGTTTTTTAAATTATTTGAACTCCAGCCTATTTTTGCATTCAGTATGCATAATCCAAAGCGACGTCATCAATTTCCAACACGTTCTGACATCATTTGCTGTTTTTCAGTCATTTACCGAATTGTTTAGAGAGCTAAATGACGGTGAAATTGAATATCACTACAAAATGAACTCTGAAAATGTTGGAACTTGGCATGGTATCATCATTTCGCCCGCATAGCATGTGCAAAAGAGTAGAGAGGGTCACGGCGAAAACTGGACGCACCTCGTGTACAAACTGGACAATCACTTTCGGAGTATCAGGGTTTCGGACGAGAACTCATCTGTTACATGGGCACTTCAATGTTTTTTAAACTTATTTGAACTCCAGCCTATTTTTGCATTCAGTATGCATCATTCAAAGCGAGGTCATCAATTTCCAACACGTT
>NC_057814.1:585460948-585461563 GCF_018294505.1 Triticum aestivum | reverse complement strand
ACTTCAATGTTTTTTAAAATTTATTTGAACTCCAGCCTATTTTTGCATTTAGTATTCATCATTCAAAGCGACGTCATTAATTTCCAACACGTTCTGACATCATTTGCTGTTTTTCAGTCATTTACCGATTTGTTTAGGGAGCTAAATGACGATGAAATTGAAAATTACTACAAAATGAACTTTGAAAATGTTGGAACTTGGCATGGTATCATCGTTTCGCCCGCATAGCATGTGCAAAAGAGTAGAGAGGGTCACGGCAAAAACTGGACACACCCCATGTACAAACTGGACAATCTCTTTCGGAGTATAAGGGTTTCGGATGAGAACTCATCTGTTACACGGGCACTTCAATGTTTTTTAAACTTATTTGAACTCCAGCCTATTTTTGCATTCAGTATGCATCATTCAAAGCGACGTCATCAATTTCCAACACGTTCTGACATCATTTGCTGTTTTTCAGTCATTTACCGATTTGTTTAGGGAGCTAAATGACGGTGAAATTGAAAATCACTACAAAATGAACTCTGCAAATGTTGGAACTTGGCATGGTATCATCATTTCGCCCGCATAGCATGTGCAAAAGAGTAGAGAGGGTCACGGCGAAAACTGGACGCA
>NC_057814.1:585459238-585460431 GCF_018294505.1 Triticum aestivum | reverse complement strand
TTCAATGTTTTTTAAATTATTTGAACTCCAGCCTATTTTTGCATTCAGTATGCATAATCCAAAGCGACGTCATCAATTTCCAACACGTTCTGACATCATTTGCTGTTTTTCAGTCATTTACCGATTTGTTTAGAGAGCTAAATGACGGTGAAATTGAAAATCACTATAAAATGAACTCTGAAAATGTTGGAACTAGGCATGGTATCATCATTTCGCCCGCATAGCATGTGCAAAAGAGTAGAGAGGGTCACGGCGAAAACTGGACGCACCTCGTGTACAAACTGGACAATCTCTTTCGGAGTATCAGGGTTTCGGACGAGAACTCATCTGATACACGGGCACTTCAATGTTTTTTAAACTTATTTGAACTCTGAAAATGTTTTAAACTTATTTGAACTATGAAAATGTTGGAACTTGGCATGGTATCATCATTTCGCCCACATAGCATGTGCAAAAGAGTAGAGAGGGTCACGGCGAAAACTGGATGCACCTCGTGTACAAACTGGACAATCTCTTTCGGAGTATCAGGGTTTCGGACGAGAACTCATCTGTTACACGGCCACTTCAATGTTTTTTAAACTTATTTGAACTCGAGCCTATTTTTGCATTCGGTATGCATCATTCAAAGCGACGGCATCAATTTCCAACACGTTCTGACATCACTTGCTGTTTTTCAGTCATTTACCGATTTGTTTAGAGAGCTAAATGACGGTGAAACTGAAAATCACTACAAAATGAACTCTGAAAATGTTGGAACTTGGCATGGTATCATCATTTCGCCCGCATAGCATGTGCAAAAGAGTAGAGAGGGTCACGGCGAAAATTAGATGCACCTCGTGTACAAACTGGACAATCTCTTTCGGAGTATCAGGGTTTCGGATGAGAACTCATCTGTTACACGGGCACTTCAATGTTTTTTAAACTAATTTGAACTCCAGCCTATTTTTGCATTCAGTATGCATCATTCAAAGCGACGTCATCAATTTCCAACACGTTCTGACATCATTTGCTATTTTTCAGTCATTTACCGATTTGTTTAGAGAACTAAATAACGGTGAAATTGAAAATCACTAAAAAATGAACTCTGAAAATGTTGGAACTTGGCATGGTATCATCATTTCGCCCACATAGCATGTGCAAAAGAGTAGAGAGGGTCACGGCGAAAACTGGACGCACCTCGTGTACAAACTGGA
>NC_057814.1:585458073-585459011 GCF_018294505.1 Triticum aestivum | reverse complement strand
ATGTTTTTTAAATTATTTGAACTCCTGCCTATTTTTGCATTCAGTATGCATAATCCAAAGCGACGTCATCAATTTCCAACACGTTCTGACATCATTTGCTGTTTTTCAGTCATTTACCGATTTGTTTAGAGAGCTAAATGACGGTGAAATTGAAAATCACTATAAAATGAACTCTGAAAATGTTGGAACTTGGCATGGTATCATCATTTCGCCCGCATAGCATGTGCAAAAGAGTAGAGAGGGTCACGGCGAAAACTGGACGCACCTCGTGTACAAACTGGACAATCTCTTTCGGAGTATCAGGGTTTCGGACGAGAACTCATGTGATACACGGGCACTTCAATGTTTTTTAAACTTATTTGAACTCTGAAAATGTTTTAAACTTATTTGAACTATGAAAATGTTGGAACTTGGCATGGTATCATCATTTCGCCCACATAGAATGTGCAAAAGAGTAGAGAGGGTCACGGCGAAAACTGGATGCACCTCGTGTACAAACTGGACAATCTCTTTCGGAGTATCAGGGTTTCGGACGAGAACTCATCTGTTACATGGCCACTTCAATGTTTTTTAAACTTATTTGAACTCGAGCCTATTTTTGCATTCAGTATGCATCATTCAAAGCGACGGCATCAATTTCCAACACGTTCTGACATCACTTGCTGTTTTTCAGTCATTTACCGATTTGTTTAGAGAGCTAAATGACGGTGAAATTGAAAATCACTACAAAATGAACTCTGAAAATGTTGGAACTTGGCATGGTATCATCATTTCACCCGCATAGCATGTGCAAAAGAGTAGAGAGGGTCACGGCGAAAATTGGATGCACCTCGTGTACAAACTGGACAATCTCTTTCGGAGTATCAGGGTTTCGGACGAGAACTCATCTGTTACACGGGCACTTCAATGTTTTTTAAACTTATTTGAACTCCAGCCTA
>NC_057814.1:585455624-585456312 GCF_018294505.1 Triticum aestivum | reverse complement strand
CATGGTATCATCATTTCGCCCGCATAGCAAGTGCAAAAGAGTAGAGAGGGTCATGGCGATAACTGGACGCACCTCGTGTACAAACTGGACAATCTCTTTCGGAGTATCAGGGTTTGGGACGAGAACTCATCTGTTACACGGGCACTTCAATGTTTTTTAAACTTATTTGAACTCCAGCCTATTTTTGCAATTAGTATGCATCATTCAAAGCAACGTCATCAATTTCCAACACGTTCTGACATCATTTGCTGTTTTTCAGTCATTTACCGATTTGTTTAGAGAGCTAAATGATGGTGAAATTGAATATCACTACAAAATGAACTCTGAAAATGTTGGAACTTGGCATGGTATCATCATTTTGCCCCCATAGCATGTGCAAAAGAGTAGAGAGGGTCACGGCGAAAACTGGACGCACCTCGTGTACAAACTGGACAATCTCTTTCGGAGTATCAGGGTTTCGGACGAGAACTCATCTGTTACACGGGCACTTCAATGTTTTTTAAACTTATTTGAACACCAGCCTATTTTTGCATTCAGTATGCATCATTCAAAGCGACGGCATCAATTTCCAACACGTTTTGACATCACTTGCTGTTTTTCAGTCATTTACCGATTTGTTTAGAGAGCTAAATGACGGTGAAATTGAAAATCAATACAAAATGAACTCTGAAAATGTTGGAACTTGGCA
>NC_057814.1:585453622-585454104 GCF_018294505.1 Triticum aestivum | reverse complement strand
TCTGTTACACGGGCACTTCAATGTTTTTTAAACTTATTTGAACTCCAGCCTATTCTTGCATTCTGTATGCATCATTCAAAGCGTCGTCATCAATTTCCAACACGTTCTGACATCATTTGCTGTTTTTCAGTCATTTACCGATTTGTTTAGAGAGCTAAATGACGGTGAAATTGAATATCACTACAAAATGAACTCTGAAAATGTTGGAACTTGGCATGGTATCATCATTTTGCCCGCATAGCATGTGCAAAAGAGTAGAGAGGGTCACGGCGAAAACTGGACGCACCTCGTGTACAAACTGGACAATCTCTTTCGGAGTATCAGGGTTTCAGACGAGAACTCATCTGTTACACGGGCACTTCAATGTTTTTTAAACTTCTTTGAACTGCAGCCTATTTTTGCATTCAGTATGCATCATTCAAAGCGACGTCATCAATGTCCAACACATTCTGACATCATTTGTTGTTTTTCAGTCATTTACC
>NC_057814.1:585452968-585453612 GCF_018294505.1 Triticum aestivum | reverse complement strand
GGGTTTCGGACGAGAACTCATCTGTTACACGGACACTTCAATGTTTTTTAAACTTATTTGAACTCCAGCCTATTTTTGCATTCAGTATGCATCATTCAAAGCGACATCATCAATTTCCAACACGTTCTGACATCATTTGCTGTTTTTCAGTCATTTACCGATTTGTTTAGAGAGCTAAATGACGGTGAAATTGAATATCACTACAAAATGAACTCTGAAAATGTTGGAACTTGGCATGGTATCATCATTTCGCCCGCATAGCAAGTGCAAAAGAGTAGAGAGGGTCATGGCGAAAACTGGACGCACCTCGTGTACAAACTGGACAATCTCTTTCGGAGTATCAGGGTTTCGGACGAGAACTCATCTGTTACACGGGCACTTCAATGTTTTTTAAACTTATTTGAACTCCAGCCTATTTTTGCAATCAGTATGCATCATTCAAAGCAACGTCATCAATTTCCAACACGTTCTGACATCATTTGCTGTTTTTCAGTCATTTACCGATTTGTTTAGAGAGCTAAATGACAGTGAAATTGAAAATCACTACAAAATGAACTCTGAAAATGTTGGAACTTGGCATGGTATCATCATTTCGCCCGCATAGCATGTGCAAAAGAGTAGAGAGGGTCACGGCGAAAACTGGA
>NC_057814.1:585452389-585452958 GCF_018294505.1 Triticum aestivum | reverse complement strand
AAAATGTTGGAACTTGGCGTGGTATCATCATTTCGCCCGCATAGCCTGTGCAAAAGAGTAGAGAGGGTCAATGCGAAAACTAGACGCACCTCGTGTACAAACTGGATAATCTTTTTGGAGTATCGGGGTTTCGGACGAGAACTCATCTGTTACACAGGCAGTTCAATGTTTTTTAAACTTATTTGAACTCCAGCCTATTTTTGCAATCAGTATGCATCATTCAAAGCGACGTCATCAATTTCCAACACGTTCTGACATCATTTGCTGTTTTTCAGTCATTTATCGATTTGTTTAGAGAGCAAAATGACGGTGAAATTGAAAATCACAACAAAACGAACTCTGAAAATGTTGGAACTTGGCATGGTATCATCATTTCGCTCGCATAGCATGTGCAAAAGAGTAGACAGGGTCACGACGAAAATTGGACGCACCTCGTGTACAAACTGGACAATCTCTTTCGGAGTATCAGGGTTTCGGACGAGAACTCATCTGTTACACGGGCACTTCAATGTTTTTTAAACTTATTTGAACTCCAGCCTATTTTTGCATTCAGTATGCATCATTCAAAG
>NC_057814.1:585451430-585452379 GCF_018294505.1 Triticum aestivum | reverse complement strand
ATCATTCAAAGTGACGTCATCAATTTCCAACACGTTCTGACATCATTTGCTGTTTTTCAGTCATTTACCGATTTGTTTAGAGAGCTAAATGACGGTGAAATTGAAAATCACTACAAAATGAACTCTGAAAATTTTGGAACTTGGCATGGTATCATCATTTCGCCCGCATAGCATGTGCAAAAGAGTAGAGAGGGTCACGGAGAAAACTGGACGCACCTCGTGTACAAACTGGACAATCTCTTTCGGAGTATCAGGGTTTCGGACGAGAACTCATCTGTTACACGGGCACTTCAATGTTTTTTAAACTTATTTGAACACCAGCCTATTTTTGCATTCAGTATGCATCATTCAAAGCGACATCATCAATTTCCAACACGTTCTGACATCATTTGCTGTTTTTCAGTCATTTACCGATTTGTTTAGAGAGCTAAATGACGGTGAAATTGAATATCACTACAAAATGAACTCTGAAAATGTTGGAACTCTGCATGGTATCATCATTTCGCCCGCATAGCATGTGCAGAAGAGTAGAGAGGGTCACGGCGAAAACTGGACGCACCTCGTGTACAAACTGGACAATCTCTTTCGGAGTATCAGGGTTTCGGACGAGAACTCATCTGTTACACGGGCACTTCAATGGTTTTTAAACTTATTTGAACTCCTTTTTTGCGTTCAGTATGCATCATTCAAAGCGACGTCATCAATTTCCAACACGTTCTGACATCATTTTCTGTTTTTCAGTCATTTACCGATTTGTTTAGAGAGCTAAATGACAGTGAAATTGAAAATCACTACAAAATGAACTCTGAAAATGTTGGAACTTGGCATGGTATCATCATTTCGCCCGCATAGCATGTGCAAAAGAGTAGAGAGGGTCACGGCGAAAACTGGACGCACCTCGTGTACAAGCTGGACAATCTCTTTCGGAGTATCAGGGTTTCGGACAAGA
>NC_057814.1:585450030-585450675 GCF_018294505.1 Triticum aestivum | reverse complement strand
GAAAATGTTGGAACTTTGCATGGTATCACAATTTCGCCCGCATAGCATGTGCAAAAGAGTAGAGAGGGTCACGCCGAAAACTGGACGCACCTCGTGTACAAACTGGACAATCTCTTTCGGACTATCAGGGTTTCGGACGAGAACTCATCTGTTACACGGGCACTTCAATGTTTTTAAACTTATTTGAACTCCAGCCAATTTTTGCATTCAGTATGCATCATTCAAAGCGACGTCATCAATTTCCAACACGTTCTGACATCATTTGCTGTTTTTCAGTCATTTACCGATTTGTTTAGAGAGCTAAATGACAGTGAAATTGAAAATCACTACAAAATGAACTCTGAAAATGTTGGAACTTGGCATGATATCATCATTTCGCCCGCATAACATGTGCAAAAGAGTAGAGAGGGTCACGGCGAAAACTGGACGCACCTCGTGTACAAGCTGGACAATCTCTTTCGGAGTATCAGGGTTTCGGACGAGAACTCATCTGTTACACGGGCACTTCAATGTTTTTTAAACTTATTAGAACTCCAGCCTATTTTTGCATCCAGTATGCATCATTCAAAGCGAGGTCATCAATTTCCAACACGTTCTAACATCATTTGCTGTTTTTCAGTCATTTACCGATTTGTTTAGAGAGCT
>NC_057814.1:585449329-585449930 GCF_018294505.1 Triticum aestivum | reverse complement strand
GAAAACTGGACGCACCTCGTGTACAAACTGGACAATCTGTTTCGGAGCATCAGGGTTTCGGACGAGAACTCATCTGTTAGACGGGCACTTCAATGTTTTTTAAACTTATTTGAACTCCAGCCTATTTTTGCATTCAGTATGGATCATTCAAAGCGACGTCATCAATTTCCAACACATTCTGACATCATTTGCTATTTTTCAGTCATTTACCGATTTGTTTAGAGAGCTAAATGACGGTGAAATTGAAAATCTCTACAAAATGAACTCTGAAAATGTTGGAACTTGGCATGGTATCATCATTACGCCCGCATAGCATGTGCAAAAGAGTAGAGAGGGTCACGGCGAAAACTGGACGCACCTCGCGTACAAACTGGACAATCTCTTTCGGAGTATCAAGGTTTTGGACGAGAACTCATCTGTTACACGGGCACTTCAATGTTTTTTAAACTTATTTGAACTCCAGCCTATTTTTGCATTCAATATGCATCATTCAAAGTGACGTCATCAATTTCCAACACGTTCTGACGTCATTTGCTGTTTTTCAGTCATTTACCGATTTGTTTAGAGAGCTAAATGACAGTGAAATTGAAAATCACTAACA
>NC_057814.1:585448837-585449319 GCF_018294505.1 Triticum aestivum | reverse complement strand
CAATCTCTTTCGGAGCATCAGGGTTTCGGACGAGAACTCATCTGTTACACGGGCACTTCAATGTTTTTTAAACTTATTTGAACTCCAGCCTATTTCTGCATTCAGTATGCATCATTCAAAGCGACGTCATCAATTTCCAACACGTCCTGACATCATTTGCTGTTTTTCAGTCATTTACCGACTTGTTTAGAGAGCTAAATGACGGTGAAATTGAAAATCACTATGAAATGAACTCTGAAAATGTTGGAACTTGGCACGGTATCATCATTTCGCCCGCATAGCATGTGCAAAAGAGTAGAGAGGGTCACGGCGAAAACTGGACGCACCTCGTGTACAAACTGGACAATCTCTTTCGGAGTATCAGGGTTTCGGACGAGAACTCACCTGTGACAGGGGCACTTCAATGTTTTTTAAACTTATTTGAACTCCAGACTATTTTTCATTCAGTATGCATCATTCAAAGCGACGGCATCACTTTCCAA
>NC_057814.1:585447959-585448827 GCF_018294505.1 Triticum aestivum | reverse complement strand
CGGTGAAATTGAAACTCACTAAAAAATGAACTCTGAAAATGTTGGAACTTGGCATGGTATCATCATTTCGCCCGCATAGCATGTTCAAAAGAGTAGAGAGGGTCACTGCGAAAACTGGACGCACCTCGTGTACAAACTGGACAATCTCTTTCGGAGCATCAGGGTTTCGGACGAGAACTCATCTGTTACACAGGCACTTCAATGTTTTTTAAACTTATTTGAACTCCAGCCTATTTTTGCATTCAGTATGCATCATTCAAAGCGACGTCATCAATTTCCAACACGTTCTGACATCATTTGCTGTTTTTCAGTCATTTAGCGATTTGTTTAGAGAGCTAAATGACGGTGAAATTGAAAATGACTACAAAATGAACTCTGCAATGTTGGAACTTGGCATGGAATCATCATTTCGCCCGCATAGCATGTGCAAAAGAGAAGAGAGGGTCATGGCGAAAACTGGACGCACCTCGTGTACAAACTGGACGCACCTCGTGTACAAACTGGACAATCTCTTTCGGAGTATCAGGGTTTCGGATGAGAACTCATCTGTTACATGGGCACTTCAATGTTTTTTAAACTTATTTGAACTCCAGCCTATTTTTGCATCCATTATGCATCATTCAAAGCGACGTCATCAGTTTCCAACACGTTCTGACATCATTTGCTTTTTTTCAGTCATTTAGCGATTTGTTTAGAGAGCTACATGACGGTGAAATTGAAAATCACTACAAAAGGAACTCTGAAAATGTTGGAACTTGGCATGGTATCATCATTTCGCCCGCATAGCATGTGCAAAAGAGTAGAGAGGGTCACGGCGAAAACTGGATGCACCTCGTGTACAAACTGGACAATCTCTTTCGGAGTATCA
>NC_057814.1:585444718-585445854 GCF_018294505.1 Triticum aestivum | reverse complement strand
TTCTGACATCATTTGCTGTTTTCGGTCATTTACTGATTTGTTTAGAGAGCTAAATGACGGTGAAATTGAAAATCACTACAAAATGAACTCTGAAAATGTTGGAACTTGGCATGGTATCATCATTTCGCCCGCATAGCATGTGCAAAAGAGTAGAGAGGGTCTCGGCGAAAACTGGACGCACCTCGTGTACAAACTGGACAATCTCTTTCGGAGCATCAGGGTTTCAGACGAGAACTCATCTGTTACACGGGCACTTCAATGTTTTTTAAACTTATTTGAACTCCAGCCTATTTCTGCATTCAGTATGCATCATTCAAAGCGACGTCATCAATTTCCAACACGTCCTGACATCATGAGCTGTTTTTCAGTCATTTACCGATTTGTTTAGAGAGCTAAATGACGGTGAAATTGAAAATCACTACAAAATGAATAGCAGAAAATAAATAATGCAGAAAAGAAAAAAAAACTATATAATTTTTTTAATATTCACAAAGAAACTAAATACAGCAAAAAAATTACTCGGAAATAAATAGAAGAAAATTATATAAAAATTTGTTGGGGCGCTGCCCGCTGGGCCTGCCAACCCTAGGGTTTGCAAATACAGGCCCAGAAGGGCCAGCAGGCTCAACGGGCAGCGCGCCAGAGTTAGGCCCAGAAGCCTGCTATAGAGAGGAGTTCGAGACAGCAGCCGCGCCGGGGCTTTTAAACTGGTGCGGTCGCTCCTCGGCTAGCGAGGTGGGACTAAACTTGCCCGCACCGCTCCTGCGCCAGCGCACACCTTTAGTACCGGGTCGTGGCTCCAACCGGTACTAAAGGGGGGCCGTTAGTACCGGTTGGAGCCACGAACCGGTACTAAAGGGGCAGTTTCCCGCCCCTTGGCCTGGCGAAAATTGGCCTTTAGTACCGGTTGGTGGCTCCAACCGGTACTAAAGGCCCCTCCTATATATATGGCACTTACGAAAAATTCAGTTTCATCGACCACCACTTCTTCTCCAACTACTTCGCGCGGCATCGCCGCCGCCCCCGCCGCCCATCGTCGCCGTCACTGCCGTCGCCCTGACCGCCCGTCGTCGCCGTCGCCCCCGCCGCCTGTCGCCGCCGCCCCGTACCACGTCGCCGTCTCGATTGCGCCGTCG